>NC_081540.1:17851182-17886182 GCF_030273125.1 Centropristis striata
GTATTTGAAAAAAAAAAAAATACTGTTTTGGCTGATATATACATTTATGGTGTTTCATTGTTACTGAAACTGAATTAACCCATTTATCATTTTATGTCTTTTATTGTCATGGTTTAGCAGTTTTTCACCGTAAAATCTACAGACATTTTTTACAGTGTGCCGAGTAGTTTACAGTATATTATCTCTACCTTTGCTGAGGTATATGTGACATCAAGCTTTCAACATGTCTGTGTGTGCAGCTGCTCCTCCTGTGACATTTGACGCCACTGAGACAGAAAAACAGTAAAAAAAAAGTTCCCCTCAAACAGAAATAATTTTTGGCCAAATCGTAGTTCCTATCATCAGACCGACTTCACTTTGAGCATCTTCAATTCTTCCTGAACGTTTACATATGTGTTTTGTGAAGAAAAATTAAGAAATTGTTTTTTTAGAGCGATCAGAAGAAGCTGGTACCTCTGCTTTTCTCCAGTAATTTTCCCGCCTTTTTAACACGGCGGTCTATGAGACTGTGGGTGGTGTTGGTAGTTGCTTTAACAGACTAATATGAGTGAGAAGACGAATTTCCCTATTTCTATGTATAAATTATTTCTGTAGAGTGGCATTTGGGGCCTCGAGCTCAGTTTCCAAATTTATTTTTTGACAATTCTTTCTCTCCCTCTCCACTCTAGCGATGATGTCATCACTCTAGCCTCTCCATAGGGTAACATTGGGGGGATTCTTTAGCCGGTTTTGCCATATAATTTGAAAACTGTTTACTGTAACACTTAGAAAAGTCATAGCACACTTGTCATGGCCGAGCCGCTCGATTTTATACCTTTTTTTGTGAATGTGCGACCAAAACTCTGGGAGTAGTCGACCGAAAAAAGCACGGAAGAAACAGAAGAATAAAATCTAGGATTAAGTCTCAATAAATAAAAACAGTACTTTGCATACGAAACTGCTGCCAGCTATTTCCAGTAAATTTGAACTGGAAGGTTTTACAGTGTAAATAATTGAATAACTAAATTAGATAATAAGATATAAATAACCTTAAATGAGAAAACCTCAGGTGGTTGGGACTCATAAAATGTTTATTACAGTGTATGAACATGTTCATGATATCTTTCTTAATCTGTTGCAATAATAAATGAAAACAGAATATTCACATGACTATAAATCAATAAACAATGGAAAAAAGGCTTCATCACAGTGATCATCTTTTTGCAATATAATGGATAAATGTAAAGACAATATGTGCATTCAACTATATGAACCAGTTAAGAAACTGACAGCTCAATCAAATATTAAGCAACAGCACTGATAATCGGTTTTACACGTTATCTAAACAGGAAGAAATTTCAGAATTTTCAGCAGTGGATTAATACACATTTGGCACAGAGCAGGAAGAAAAACATTTGGACTTTGGTAAATCTTTGATTTAAAATGATAAAAAATCTTGCACTGTACCACACAGTGCTGATTCTTAGAAATACACTTACAGTGTACAATAATCATAATAATTACAATAATAATAATAATAATAATAATAATAATAATAATAATAATAAGATATGGAACAAATGAAAGTATTCTGAAAACTTAGTTTCCTAAATATCAATCATTTTTCAAGCACACATCACAAATATAGAAAAATATTTGGAGACAGTGAGAGAAGGTATACATATTTTACACTCGATTTAATATATATATATACACAAACATATATATGTATATATATATATACACACACACACACACACGTATATATATACATATATATGTATATATATATATACATATAGATATTAAATAGAGTATATATATATATATATATATATATATATATATAACATTACATAGAGTCAAAGTAATGTTTAAATAGGCACAGTGGTGTTAAGTTTTCTGGTTTTTGCCCTTTTTCCAGAAAAGACAATATTCTTACTAGGCTGTTCACATGACAAATGCATATGATTATGTAATTATATTTTTTTCATAGTGGCAGTGGACTTGTTGGACCATTGAAAAGGTTGGTGTTGATACAGAAGTCTTTAAAAAAGGTGTGTGTAAACAGGTAAGAGTTGGCAAACTGCAGTAAAAACAGCAACTAAGGCACAGATTCTGAATGTGAAATGGTGTTCATCTGTAATTTCTATAGATACGATGCTCTCATGTGTATCAACACACTATAACTGGACAATTTTTAGCATTTTAATATTTTGTGTTTTTCTGTCATTTCTGGACATATGATGCTGTAATATGTACCAACAGACTATAAGTGAACTAATTTAAGCATTTTTGGGGCATTTTAAAATTTCACCCTTTTTGACAAAAATCAACATACTATTGTTTAACTTTTTTTTAATTTTTGGACATCCTCCAAAATGGTGTTTATCTGTAATTTCTGTAGATATTATGCTCTAATGTGCATCAACACACTATAACTGGACAATTTTTAGCATTTTAATATTTTACCCTTCTTGACAAAAATCAATATACTATAGTATGACTTTTTTTCAATTCATGGACATCCCATAGTATGGTGTTTTTTTGTCATTTCTGGACATATAATGCTGTAATATGTATCAACAGACTATAAGTGAACTAATTTAAGCATTTTTAAGCATTTTAAAATTTGACCCTTTTTTGACAAAAATCAACATACTATAGTATGACTTTTTTTAAATTCATGGACATCCCATAATATGGTGTTTTTCTGTCACTTCTGGACATATAATGCTATCAACAGACTATATGTGAACTAATTTAAGCATTTTTGGGCATTTTAAAATTTGACCCTTTTCGACAGAAATCCACATAATATTAGTTAACTTTTTTTCAATTTTTGGACATCCCACAAAATGGTATTTATCTGTAATTTCATTAGACATTATGCTCTAATGTGTATCAACAGACTATTGGACAATTTTTAGCATTTTTAGGCATACACAATTATGACATAAGTAGCTTCTTTCGATTTTTGGACATCCCATAATATGGCGTTTTTCTACCATTTCTGGACATATAATGCTGTAATATGTATCAACAGCTTATAAGTGAACTATTTTAAGCATTTTTAGGCATTTTCTCTGTAGACTCCCGTGGCGATGCTAACTTCCAGGTTGGCCTACAAAGATACGTCATTTTGTTTGCTCTCTATACACAACCATGGAGATGACTTTCCCTCAGCATACAGTAATGTGTCTTCTAACTGTTAAGCTGCTGTTGAAGCTCCTGTGTCAGCAGTTCAGTGGAATCCGTGAGCTCCAGATGTTGTAATGACTCTGCGTCAGCCCTCCTGGAGCCCCACCAGCTCACAGCTCTTCTTCCACAGCTCCACTTGCAGCTCGGAGTCATAGGACAAGTCGGAAGACTGCATCTTGTGGCTGTTGTACAGGTAGCAGCCCCCCACCCCCTCCATCTCAGCAGCAGCTGCAGCATAGACGGAGATGGATGCTCCCTCAGCTGGAGTCTGAGTAGAACAGAAGCATGTGACTGGTTTAATTGACCATAGCCTCATATTAATAAAGCAAAACTGACAGAGCGGAAAATCTCTCCATAATTGCCTTTATTTTCTTAGAATGGAGAAAAAAAAAACCCCAGCCAAAATACCCCACATAAAAAATCCTAAAAAATGTTCCATTGCGCAGGAAAAAAATCCTTTTTAATTATTATTAGGGCGGGGAGTCGATTAACAATATTAATCTAATTAATTAGAGGCTTTGTAATTAATTAATCAAAATTAATCGCATATAAATATTTGACCTGAGAACAGTGAGAAGTAATTTTTTTCACATGTATTTTTAGTATACCATTGAATAATGACTGAATACATAAGCTTAAGCAACAAAAATATTCTTTATTTTTGTTCAAATCCGACAGACCAGTGCAATTTTTGCCATTAAGTGTAGCAATAGCATATTTAGAAATAGTACATTTCAGAAATTCAGGTAGCCTTTAGGTAGGTAAAGGTACCCGTTCATGTTCACTGTGGTTTGTTGTTGTCTGAACTCATGAACACTAGTTGGTGCTCCAGTATAATCGGTCCGCCTGAAATTCATCCAGTGAGAAATGTTCCGCGGTGCAAAGTGCGATTAAAATGCATCAATTTTTTTAACACGTAAATTTTTGTGTAATTAATTAATCTTTATTAACACGTCCCGGCCGTAATTATTATATAACCCGTCACTTGGATAGATAAATAGTTTTAGAAAGTGAAAATGTACCCTGAACAGAATCTTGGCCACTGGCTTCTTCATTGCCTGTGCCAGAGTCCACAGGTTGTCGTACAGTGCCGTGTCAACCATGCCGGGGTCTACGGCGTTGACGATCACCGGGAAGCCGCCGGCCGTCAGCTGCTCCTGCAGATAGTAGGTGAAGAGAACCAGAGCCAGCTTGCTTTGGGCGTAGGCTCCATGGGAACTGTAGCAGATCCTACAAAGAGGGACAGAATTGACTTTATAGTTGCTGTCCAGAACCGAAACCGAAGAAATATTGCCACACCATAAAAGTTAGATGTAAATACAGTGAAATCTGTATATTTCAATACTGTACAAATGCAATCTGGGAGAAAAAAATATGTGATTACAGCACTGTAAGAGAATGCCATTATTTTTCAGCCATGTTTCCTTAAGGAAGCATGTATAGTGTGAATAAAAGTGGTCCAAGCTCAGAACCTTGTGGGACACCATGACTAACATTACTGTGCGGTGTCATTCTGTATATTGCAATGCAATATGGGAGAAAAAATACGTGATTACAGCACTGTAAGACAACACCATTATTTTTCAGCCATGTTTCCTAAAGGAAGCATGTATAGCGTGAATAAAAGTGGTCTAAGCTCAGAACCTTGTGGGACACCATGACCAACATTATCATGCAGTGTCATTCTGTATATTGCAATGCAATAAGGGAGAAAAAAATACGTGATTCAACACTGTAAGACAACAGCATTATTTTTCAGCCATGTTTCCTAAAGGAAGCGTGTATAGTGTGAATAAAAGTGGTCCAAGCTCAGAACCTTGTGGGACACCATGACCTACATTACTATGCAGTGTCATTCTGTATATTGCAATGCAATATGGGATAAAAAATACGTGATTACAGCACTGTAAGACAACACCATTATTTTTCAGCCATGTTTCCTAAAGGAAGCATGTATAGTGTGAAAAAAAGTGGTCTAAGCTCAGAACCTTGTGGGACACCATGACTAACATTACCATGCAGTGTCATTCTATATATTGCAATGCAATATGGGAGAAAAAATAAGTGACTACAGCACCTTAAGAGAATGGCATTATTTAGAGGTATTTACTGTAAATTTACACTGAAAACTTGTACAGTGTACTGGAAACATTTAGTAATTTACTGACAAAACTGAAAACAGTATTGTGTGATAGATTAACAGGAATACCGTAATATACTGCACATTTATTTCTAGTAATGTATATTGAGCTGCTGCCAGTTAATTACAATACATTTACAATGAAAGGTAACAAAAGAGACATATGAAACTCTCACTGACCTCCTGTTTAAGTCGTCCATGTGCATCACTCCTGCGTAGTGTGTTGCAGAGGACATGTTGACGATCCTGGAGCAGCAGCCATGTCTTCCCGACCTCTTTAGCGTGTCCAGCAGCAGGTTGGTCAGCAGGAAGTGGCCGAGGTAGTTGAGCGCGAAGTGGAATTCGAAGCCGTCCTCCGTCTTATTCTCAGGAACCATCATGGTTCCAGCTGCACCACAGAATACATTTCAAGTGTTTGTATGCAGCATTTTAGCGGGTAGGATCCTTCACTATGACAATGAATGCAACCTACCATTGTTAACCAGCACATGGAGGGGAAGGCCTCTGCTTTTGAATGTCTGAACAAACTGTCGCACTGACTTCAGCGAGGTCAGGTCAATAAAGACAAACTCCACTGTGGACAGAAAACCTTGTTACCACAGAGACACTTCAAACTGTTTGAACAGTAAAACTGGAGCTTTCACTCAATAGAAACAATGTAGCAACTCCAATGAAATGATATACTACAAATAGTGGTCTACACTGTAAAATTAGATGTACATTCACAGTGAAATTTGTCCTGTATTCTACTGTATTGATGTGGTACAGTGTTGCAATGCAATCTGGGAGAAATATATACAAGTTAAAGTTAGCCACCAATGAGAGACGTGCATCTATAAACTAGTTTCAAAAGCCCTCAATGCAGAGCTTTGAAAAAAGGTTTAATATACTGTAAAACCTGTACATTTACAATGAAATTTGAACAGTATTCTACTGTATTGTCATAATATATATTGCAATGTAATCTGGGAGAAAAAAATAGGAGAATGCCATTATTTTTGAGTCATGTTTCCTAAAGGAAGCATGTAAAGTGTGAATAAAATACAGTGGTCCAAGCACAGAACCTTGTGGGACACCATGACTAACATTACCGTGCAGTGTCATTGTGTATCTTGCAATGCGATCTGGGAGAAATATATATGTGATTACATCACTTTGAGAGAATGCCATTATTTATGGGAATTTTACTGTAAATTTGACCTGAAAAGTTTTACAGTGTACTGTAAATATTCAGTAATTTACTGACAAAACTGGACAGTATCACGTTGTAAATCTACAAGAATACAGTACCTTACTGCACATTTATTTCTGGTAATACATTTTTTTTTCTAAAATTAAGTGTACATTTACACTGGAAAGTTTTATAGTGTAGATACAGTGTGAAAACATCGTCCAAAGTCAATACCTTCTTACACATGCAACAAACAGAGCATGTCTAGTATTCAGAAAAATAAATCCAAAAGTCATGAACAATCGTGAGATGTACCCAATTAAATTACTGTAGTACTTCCATGCTCTACTTTATTCACACGAGTGAACAGTATATATTTTTTTATTATTATTATTATTCCTGTCTAATAACTATAAATCCTAGTTATTTTGCATATAACCAGTATCTCAGTGGTGCTTCTGGTCATATTTCAGATGTCTCTGAGCTCCACCAAAAAGACATTTCTCCTCTGAACTTCTGTATGGTTTAACTAGCTCCTCCTCACAAATGAATAGTCATATCTAATAATATCTGCATAGGGAGTACTAACACATTATATACATTTTGTTGTTAATATCATCGATATATTTTATCTTTATCATATACTGTATTGTTATTTAGGTAGACTTTGAATGTAGGACTTTTGCTTGTAATAGGATATTTTGACATTTTTCGTATTTCCTTCTAAATACTTCATCGCTCTCCAGAAATAATGAAAAATGTCCCCATATTATTTACAACAAATGGACAAATCTCTTGATTTGCAAACGGTTCATATTTGTGCAAAGGAACAAAGCAGAACAAAGTGAAATTCTGTGCAGGAGGAAACATGAGGATTCATTTGGAGTTGTGTTTTTTGTCCTGTTGAATGAATTCACTGTGCAGTTTGAATAGTTATTTAAAAGTTTTGAGTCTGTTCTGATGTAACCGGATTAAAGGTCCCCCCCCCTTAAACCCTGCTGGTATTATTGGTTACCATCATGCTATTCATGTGACATTTGCTTTCCTAAACTGCTTGAGGATCTTATTAAATCAGTTAAACTCTCCCATGGTCAGTTTGATTGGTTTCCAGTTAATAGGTGCGCCTAATCAAGGTTCATTTTTTAAATATCTTGCCTTCTAAATATGTTTGAGACATTCAAAGCAAAAGATGGCTACTTTGAAGAATCTAAAATCTAAAACATATTCTCGTTTGTTTAACACATTTGTTTTCTACATAAATCCTTGTGTGTTCCATCATCAACAATGTCAAAAATATAAGAAAAATAAAGAAAAAAAAAACACACACACACACTTTATGAGATGTTCAAATGTAGTGTAACAGTAGCACAAGGAGTAATCACCTGTGCTTTACCTGTAAAATATAATATTAATAATTAATAAAAAAAGGATGGACATCTATAGATGGAGGAAGAAACAAGATAAAAACACTAAATCTGAGGGAAATGATCTTGCTGCATGGACAGATCATTTCACTGATTTCTTAAATTAAGATTATTAAATCTAGAAATAAGCATGTTGAACACTTAAAATAAGAAATGAACTCTTAAAACAAGATAAATTATCGAACACTTCTAAATCTAAGTTTGTTTTATCTTAAGAACCAAATAATTTGCAGTTGTAGGATTACATAAAGTCTCTAGGTTATTTATGGTTAATTATGCCGGAGAAGATGTTTAAAAACCTGCAATTATTGTTCTTTTTTGCTCATTTTTTTCGGCCGTCCCATTCACTTCAATGCAAAATTTTGGGCAGGTTTGAAGCAAATAAAAAATAACCACTTACTGTGATTTCTTTTTTTTTTTTCAGTGCAAGAACAGCAGAACAACATTAATTGCAAGAAGTCATTTTCATGCTCAAATGCATGTAGTTGTACTGAGGGCCACTTCAAGTGATGGTGCTGGCCGTATGTGGCCCCTGGGCCTCCAGTTGCCCATCCCTGATCTAGGGCATATCTCTCTGACCGTTAGTCAGACTGACCTCAGATTTCCTATGTGGCTTGCGCATGGCACAAAGGTGTGCATTCTCGATTTAGATTTTTCAAAATATCATTATTTAAGTAGGACGTGTTGCGGCATCGCACCGTTTCCAATCGGACGCCTGTTGGGGAGCTCCGCCCTCTTTTCAGGGAGCTCCGCCCCATTGTGTGATAGGCTTACACCTGGTCAGTAACACAATTCACTCTGACTCATGTCATCTGGAAGTCTATTTAGCCTACCTATCTTTCGGAGTTTTAAAGTGCGCTACAAGGTTCGATTTTCCAATAATCTTCGAATAGTTTCCAGCGAATATAAATGTTCAATTAGTATGTGCTGGATGGTGTGCGTACCTTATTAAAAGTAAGTGTTTTAAGGAGTTGCAGACGTTGCAGTGTGGCATGTAATGCACTAGTTATTTAAAAAGATAGTTAGGGCCCGAGCAGGCAACGACCTGCAAGGTCCCTATTGTATTTCGAATGATTCTTTCTTTTTTTTTTTTTTCTTCTTCCCAAATGATCGCATATTTCACTGCCTGAACATACCCCAAAACTCATGAAACTTTAAATATAAGTCACACCTGGCGAAAAATTTTATAATCTATTGTCATCCTGAATTTTCACCACTAGGTGGCGCTATAATAAAGGAAAGTGCGTTTTGGCTAATAACTCCCACATACTTTATCCCACATTCAAAAAACTTATATCCATGCGTTCACTGAGTTGTGCTGAATCTCGTGATATAAGCCACTCCCATTTTCGCCTAGAGTTTTTTTTCGCAAATTCGCAAAATGTCGTAAACCTACTTTTTCGAACTCCTCCGAGGCAATTTCATCATTTTGCACCAAACTTTGCACACAGCATCTATGGACCCTCATGATAAAAAGTTATTAAAAGAATTTTGATTACCCAAAGAATACTCAAGTTATTAAATAACAACTTCCTGCAGGTGGCGCTATTTTCAACACAAAACACAAAGTGTTGCATATCTCCACATTGGTGTGCCTGAATGACATGAAACTCAGGTTACTACTTCCCCATGAGCCCCTGAGGCTCACTGCAAAATTTTGGGCGATGACCATTAGGTGCCGCTCTTTAAATTGAAGTATTTTATATCTCCACATCGGTTGGGCGAATTAACACCAAACTTGGTATACTTATTGTCAATGCCCTCCTGAGGATAATCCTCGAAGATTTTATTGATCGGCCCCTAGGTGGCGCTCTGGCGGCAGTTTAATTTAATGAGTGCCACTGTGCCCAGACCATAAGACTTAAGGCAATGAAATTCATAGGGGTGGTATAGACTGGCCCCTGTAACGCACATACCCCGACGGCAGCATGCCCCGACACGCGTGGACTGCGAGGGCCCGTTCAGTACTGCGCACAGTCCTAGTTTGAATTATTCTGTTATTTAAAAATAAAGTCAAGAAACTGTCTTAGCTGTGCATATATCCATTTTAAGGGACTAGCTTTGGTTTGAAGGCTCCACTCAGAGCACCGCTGCTCCGTCATATTACACTTTATTTCCTTTAAGCATTTGTTTGGTTTAAATGTCCAAAGCTGATTACCTCTCCCCTCGATGCCTTCTTCCTGGATCCTCTTGACGGCTGCTGCCCCCTCTTCTCTCTCGTTCCCAGCTGGAGATGATGGAGATCACACAGGCTTGTTGGAATGAGTCCAGCAGATATTCACCCAATGCTACTGCTGCACTGACTCAACAAATGTTGGCTACAGCTCATGTCATCTCTGTTTACAGTGGCACTAATGATTCATTTATCCTGACAGTTAATGTCAATCAGGCTAATTAAAAGCAAGCTAATGCATCTCTGCAGTCCAGCTTTAAGAGGCAATCTTCTAAGGACATCACTCAATATAATGCTCAAGTTAAAGTTAGCCACCAATGAGAGATGTGCATCTATAAACTAGTTTCAAAAGCCCTCAATGCAGAGCTTTGAAAAAATGTTTAATATACTGTAAAACCTGTTTATTTACAGTGAAATCTGAACAATATTCTACTGTATTGTAATCCTAATAATGTGAATAAAATACAGTGGTCCAAGCACAGAACCTTGTGGAACACATTGACCAACATTACCATGCAGAGTCACTGTATATTGCAATGTAATCTAAAAGAAAAAAACATGTGACTACAGCACTTTAAGGGAATGTCGTTATTTACAGTAATTTAGCGTAAATTTACACTGAAAAGTTTTACAGTGTACTAAACATATTCAGGAATTTACTGTGAACCGTACTGAGCTGTAAATCTATGAGAATACATTGATAAACTGCTAATGTATTTCTAGTAATACACTACATTTCTAAAAAAATACAGTAAGAAATTTAAGAAAAACAACACTTTTGCAGTTAATCACTGTACATTTAGACTGAAAGGTTTTACAGTGTAGTTAAAAATGTCGAAATACATATTTTGCTATACAAGAAAAGGGCCCACTGTTGTTACTGGACCCTAAATAAAAAATTGGACCCTAAATCAAAAAAGTATTTTAAACTATAATGATGCCTTACTGGTGTCTTCTATTGGCCCCATATGCTTGATGCACTTATAATAAAAATACACACACAAAAAGAAAAGAAAATTAAATCTAGACTGCGGAGATGCATTCTGTATAAGGAAGTTAAAGTTTGATATATGCAATAAGACTAAAGGCATGTGATTGGACAGTATCCTACCTATGACAACATGCATGCCAAGGCTTGCCAGATGTCTCGCTGTCTCAAAACCCATTCCTCTGGTACCCCCCGTCACAATGGCAACCCTTCCATTTTGCTTGGGTAAGACTGTGTAGGAGGAGAGAAGGGAGCACATGAGAACATTATGCAATCCTTCAATTCCAGTTTTGTGGAATCAGAATAATAGGACTCAAAAAATATTTCTTCTGTGTCAGTAACTGGTAGGGTTAAATGTAGTTGCATAACCTATGTGGAATATGTGCAAGCAGGAAATTCTGATCTGCAATTAAAACAAAAATCAATTCATAAAAAAGGTAATATGTTGCCCTATGACAGATGAATAAATGCGGCAGTATTCATAAAAGTGCATCATTCAAAGTTTGGACATCAACCAGTCAGACAATGTTGAAAACAAAATCTTTACTTTCATTTTTTTATGTACAAGTTTGTGTTGTACACAACAAGACTCATCCATTGCTAATGCTGCAATATTCACATAATAGGCATATATTCACCCCAAACAATACTCAAAAAGTTAAATCAATGAGATATTTTTTAAGGTATTATGAATTCCTTAATTTGCTTGTAAAATATAGAGATATCAGGGCTGGTTCTGCTGTAATGTCACCTACATTTTCTGTACAATAAATTAATAAATGAATGTGATGTAATCTATTCTAGTTGAAAATCTTTCTCTCATTTGTGCAACAGAAAAAGAAAAGTATGTGAAGCTGCTTTATAGGCTTTAATACACTCATTCCATCATGTAGGTTTTTCTTTCTGAGAATGACATGAGATGATTTTTATCTAATTTTTGTGTGCTAAGTACATAGTCAGGACATGGTTAGCCTAGCTTAGCATTAGACAAGAGCAGCCTGGTAGTGTTAAAAATAAAACAAAGTTTAACAAAGCCTGTAAGACTCACTAACAATTTTTTCTTGAACCACAGCACTTTGAGAATGCCATTATTTACAGGAATTTACGGTAAATTTACACTGAAAAGTTTTACAGTGTAGTGTTAATATTGAGTAATTTACCTACAAAACTGAGCATTATGTGTTGTAAATAAAGAATACAGTAATATACTGTAAATGTATTTCTACTAATAAACTGTACTTCTTAAATACAGTAAGATATTTACAGTGAATTACTGTAAATTTACACTGAAAAGCTTTACAGTGCACTTTCCTAAGTAAGCATTCATAGACAATATAGGCCAAACTCTTTTCATATATAGGTCAAAATTCAAAGAACTCGTACATTTTCATAGCACTGGTTACAGACCTTTTTTAATGCTTTAATGCAGGGAATAAAGTCATCAAAATCCTTGCCTTTTAGCAATTTTAAGCACACAGTCAGTCATTCAAGTGGCTGGCCCAGACTACTGTTTCCTTCCCAAACATTGTCCAAATCATCATCACAGGGTTCAGGCTCATAGTAGCTCCGTGAGTTCTCATACAAGAAGACCTGCTGATCTACTAAAGCTGGTGCTATGCGGTTCCTTTTCCCACACAGAACAGCCCCAGAAGAGCTTAACAGCCGGTGACAAGGTACACTTGTAGCAGGAACACACCAGTACTTCTGGAGCACCTTTGGGAGCGTGGGGAACAGGAGTGCATGACTGGACCACCACAGTAAAGGGTCTTCATTTAGACCTAGGACTCTTTGAGATTTGTAGTTACTCAGCTCCTCTACCACCTGTGCATTCAGTTCCTCATGGCTCTGGTCTGCATCAGACTGACAAAATATGGCAGCCAAAGGGTTGTCTTGGTTCGCACTGCTTGCTCTTAGAGTCGCCTGCTTTTTGCTCGGTGGCTCTTCAGATACCAAGGAAAAGTCATCTACACATGGTCGCTCCACGATCTGCTTCTCAAGGATTGCTTTTGCCTCCTCTATGATGTTACTCTCAACTTTGGAACGCTCCTGAGTGGACAGGAAGGGCAGCTTCTTGTACCGAGGATCCAAAAATGTAGCAATGTTGAGGAATGTGGAAATTTCTTGCGATAGCTGTGTATTCTGTGAATAGGTGCTTGATAGGACCTTTGAGATGACCTCTTTGAACATGCTGATCTCTTTAAGGTCCCCTTCCTTGATCTTCAGGGTGGTGTTCAACAGCATATGAAGAACAGGTCTAACCATACTAATGGTTGGGTATCTGCAAGAAGTGATCATGTTTGCCACGACTTTAAAAGGCTGGAGGACTTCAACCAAGCCCTCCAACAAGGCCCAATCGGGGCCGTCAATGTTGAAAGGATGACTGCTGGAACTCTCTATAAGTGTTGCAGTTACAGCAACCTGCTGCTCTTTCAGTCTTTGTAACATCACCAAGGTAGCCAACCAAGACCTACCCCTGTCTGCGATGAGAGCACACTGAGAGAGGCCATGTTGCCTCTGTTTTTCCCTCAGCAGATACATTGACGGTTCTCTGAAATGATCGACAAGTTTGCGGCAACACCCCAAAAAGCTGTCGACCCGCGGCAGCTGGAAGGCTTCGTCCATTGCGCGGTTGATGGTATGTCCCAGGCAAGGCATTTCCACGGAGAGTTCCAGGAGCGAGCACGCTTTCACAATGTCCACTGAACCATTTGTGGTGGCGCCACTGACTTTATGAGTGATACCCCATTCAACAAAAGCTTCATACATCGCTCTGGTGATGTTCTCAGCTGTGTTGTCTTCTTGTACTTCAAAAGTTTTAAGACACTTGTTGGTCATAGAGAAGCCAGATATACTATTGTAATTAACTGAATGCATAGAGAGTGAAATGTATGTCCGGTTCTGGGTTTGGCTTTGCCAAAGGTCGGTAGTAACGCCACAGTTCACAACACCAGCAAGCTCACGAAAGACCGTGTCCCGGGTACGGCAGTACATTTGAGGAAGCATTTTACCTGCCAGGTCACTTTTGCTTGGTGGAGAGTACCCAGGATCGACGGTACTCATTAAGGTCTTGAAAGTAGGCTCCTCCACTACGGACACAGGGTACAGCCCCTCGCAGATGAAGTTGATGACCGCTATTGTCAGATCATTGTGTCGTCTGTTTTCGTAGTCTAAATTCTGCCTTAAGTTTGTGTCCTGGGGTTGTTGCTGGACATTATGACCTGAAGGTTCAGTCTTTATCCTGGAGAATGCTGTGGCAAAAGCCTCGCGCATCTGATCCGTGTTGCTTTTCACGAACTCGCTGAACTCTACAGGGTGGTTTTTTTCAAGGTGGTACGAAAGATTGGAGGTGTTTCCGGAGTAAGCGATTTGACTCATACATACACGGCAGTATATTCGTTTCCAGTGCAATATGCAGCCATCTGCATCTGTGTCAAAGCCAAAGTATTTCCAGACTTTGCTTTTTGCCCGTGGGTGTGCAACCAGATTGAGGCCAGAGCATGAAGGTCCTGAACTTTTACCCTCCATTGGTTCCTTTGGTGAGCAATTCACTTGGATGTCTTCACCTATTGAGAACCTAACAAGAATAGTGAAATACACATTGAAGATGTTGATAAAAAACATTACGGCCATTTGTAAAGCTACAGCTATGGGGATCTGAAAATCTTTAGCTACATGTACACATGCAACTAGACAGTGACAGTTCAGGTTAAGGCAAGAAATAAATATATTGGTTACCAGTTATGCAGAAGTAGGATCTATAAAAAACAGGTTATATGCAAATGGTCTTTTAAATACATCTCTCTCTATACCACTTTTATCAACCAAGACTGGTCTACCTAAAGACCCCTGATGCACTGAGGACAGTCCGCCCTGGTTAACAGATGTGCCAGGAACAGTGGGCCTCGTTCTTCCCCACAGGGAGGGAGCGCCCAACGGGCAAAACCGGGGGAACCGGCAAGGTGCAGTTAGCATGCTGTAAAACAAGCAAGCCACCCCCCTGACATGGGGGGACTGTGCAGACCCCACCGGTTGATTGTTGTAGAATTATTTCATTTTCAACTCTTAACTTCTCACAACCTGTGTTTCCATCAACATATTTCTATGCACATTTTGAAGCTTCACATGAAAAAGCTTGATAGAAAACACCAAAATCTGATAAAACTTTAAAAAATGCAGGGAAAACGGATACGTCGTTTTGTAGTATTTGTAGGTTTTTTCCACCTATTTTCGGTCTTTTGGCCAATGAAATGCATCAGAATACATGTGGAAGTGTCGCAATGCAACATGGGACTTTTCCAGAACTTTTAAATCACGACGGAAGACGACTATAGCGGAGGGAGCTCACATATAACAACCATAAGCTCTCAAATACTTTTTGAATTTCATTTCTATCTGCTACAGAGGCTGAAAAATCGATTATTTAGTAGGAAGCGTTGACACTTCTGTTGAATTTCCAGAAAAACTCCCAGGGGTTTTACAGGTATTTTCTCCAGGCGTTTTAGGTCTAAATGGGTTAATATGCTAAACGGGAGATGGAAACGCCTTTTTTGAATTAGTTCTGATGTAGCGAGCATTAAACTATCATGACTGATCAGCTGTTTCCGCACTGCCATTAAAGAACAATTATAAGTTGCCCAGTTGAATCCACTTCATTAAGACTTCTCTCCATTTTCTCCCGTGTGTGTCCAATTAGCAATCCCTTTCTTGTTTTTTCTCTCTACTTCTACCGTTTACTGACGAATTAGCCTACAGCAATACATTGCACTGCCATCTTCTGACAAAAGTACGTTAATGCAGCTTTGTTTATTCACTCTAAACCAGGTGATGGAAACATCCCTTAAATTTGCATTTTCTTTAATGTGACTGCTTTATAGGGTTTAATACACAGTTAGGGTTTAATACAGTTTTTCTTTCTGAAAATGAGATGGGCTGATTTTTTATCTCATTTTTGTGTGCTAAGTACATAGTCAGGACATGGTTAGCCTAGCTTAGCATTAGACAGGAGCAGCCTGGTAGTGTTAAAAAAAAACCAAAGTGTAACAAAGCCTGTAAGACTCACTAAACAACACAATATGTCAATATTTCTTGAACCACAGCACTTTAAGAGAATGCCATTATTTACAGGAATTTACGGTAAATTTACACTGAAAAGTTTTAAGGTGTAGTGTTGATATTGAGTAATTTACTTAGAAAACTGAGCATTAAGTGTTGTGAATTAAGAATACAGTAATATACTGCAAATGTATTTCTACTAATAAACTGTGTTTATAATTGTTCTTTAATGACAGTGCGGATCAGTCATGATAGTTTAATGCTCGCTACATCAGAACTTATTCAGAAAAAGCGTTTCCATCTCCGTTAAGTGTATTAACTATTTTTCAAGAAAGACAAAAATTATCGAAGCGAGCGTAACAACCTTTATGCGCATTTTTGAAAGTATTATCAGATTTTGGTGTTTCCATCAAGCTTTTTTTAATTTGAAGCTTCAAAATATGCATAGAAATATGTTGATGGAAACATGGCTAGTGAGAATTTAAGAGTTGAAAATGAAAATAATTCTACGACATTTCAAAATTAAGCTCCAAATTTCGCTTAGACGGCTCCTGAGGCAAAGCTCAAAACAGCTTTATAACAGTGTCCCTTTTTCTCTGTTGGAGGTTGTTTATGGGTAGTTTATGGAGAGTATTATATGCTACGCAGACGGTCGGCCTCAAGGAAAATGTGATATAGGGCTGTATAAATAATGATAACCTCAGTTGACTGTGATAAACATGCTGATAAACTGATTATCTTAAACCTTATTTCTTGTTTCAACTTTGACCTGCTTTATTTGTTTGTGCAGTCAGAGTGGTACAAAGCAAAGGAGGATTATATCACACATAGACCTTTCAGTTTTTCAGTTTCAGTGGGGGAATAAGTGGTTTTAAGAATTGGCTTGAGAGAGAGGGGGGGGGGGATAAATAACCTGCATTCTTTGTGGGATTTAAAGTGCGTAAACCAAAAAAAGAATCTAATCCATTTCACTATCTGCAGACTGATCTTTCTGTCTCCAACTGGCACGCAAAACTGATTTAATTTCACACTAGCTAACATCACATGGTTTTGGGAACAGTTTTTTTTTTAGATTTACTGATTTAAAATTGGGACAAAACACTCAGAATAGTAAAACTGGAAACTCCAGTGTGGGCGTGCTCACAACACGTTAGCAGCTATTAATGGGTTCATTGTTTTTACTATTTTTATGGAATAAGTTGAATTTAAGGTAAATTTACTGGCTTTTTCCACAGCTTTTGATCACACCTTCATCAGATGGACATTTCAATCTGTTCTTTAATGTTTCTGGATAAGCGGTGATTAATGTAAAAGTTTTTGTTTGTCACATATAAATATACTCTCTCTTATTCTTTCAATCATTACTCTGTTCCAGGATCGCCAACAAGCCCATTTCCTCCATTGCGGAAAAAAAAAGTAATGAGAAACCTTTCTAAAATATGTTAAAATAGTTAACTTTAAAGGACATGGGCACTTTTTTTGGACTATTTATTATTATCATTATTATTATTCCATTCCATCCATCCATCCATTTTCCTCCGCTTATCCGGGGCTGGGTCGCGGGGGCAGCAGGTTATTATTATTATTATAAATTTGATTTATATAGTGCTTTTAAAAAAAGGTACTCAAAGTCACAAACATCCACAAAAATAGAGAAAATATCTGTTTATGTGAATATACAACATGAATATACACAACATGTCTACATGTCTATTATTGTATTTTCCCTCTCTTTAAAGACAAAAGACCTCATGTTCAAATTTTTTGTTCAAATTATATTGTAAAAAGCTGAATTAAAAAAAAAAAAAAAGTCCTTCGTTTTTTTAAGTAACATTAAATTTGGCCCACTTTTCAAGTTTCCAGACGGCCTGGAACAAATAAATGGAGTCGGAAAATACCATAATCTGCCCTCACTTTAAAACATCCAAGTGCAAATTTACAGTAATTAATTAATTCAGCATTGCAGCGTAGCATCAGCATTCACACTGCCATTTCATCAGAAATTGCAATTTTTCATTTTGCCCTTTTACTTACTTAAATGGTACATTGTTAACAAACAATGCACAATTTAAGTACATTAACAGTAAATCCCCACACGCAAGATCCCTCTAGCACTTTTTTTTACTACTACTCGCATCTTTTATTTTTTCCCCAGATTTGCTCATAAGGTTAATGGCACCTGTAGTTATTTAAAGCTATATATACAGTCATGGAATAAATTATTAGCTGAAATTGAAAATTGAAGAGCTGATATCTAGTACGGCTGGGCGATATGGACCAAAAGTCATAACCCTATATATTTAGGCTGAATATCGATATATGATATATATCCTGATATTTTTATCACAAAGTGAGAGCAAATGTTCAGTCAAACCCAAATATGACATGTCACAAGTAGTTTAATTGAAACCGTTTATTTAAGTGAACATAAATACTGTGCAACAACAGGAGCACCTTTTTTTTTAAAAAAAAATCAAAGCTCCATAAAGTGCACATTCAAATATTTTTTTTTATCTTAAATATAAATAGCGTATAAAAAAAGTTGGCCAATCTATTTCTGAAATAAATATATTTATATGATAAAAGAATAATGAACATTACAAAATAACTAAATATGACAAACCCTAGTAAGGGCAGCATTTATAAAGAAAAAAAAAGAACTATATCGATATATGCAATATGGTCTAATTCCATATCACATTTAAAAATACATCGATATATCTTTTATATTGATTTATATTGCCCAGCCCTAATATCTAGCCATTTTCCATGGTTTTCTTGATAATGATTTTGGTTATTATCAAGAAAACAATGGAAAAAGTCTAGATACCAGCTCTTAAATTAAACTCTTATGAGCTATTTTTGTTGTTGGTCTAATAATTTTTCCATGACTGTAAATATAGGCTGTATATATTTTATATATTATATCACTACAACGTTCACACGCTTGGTGGTTTATATATATACGCCGAATTGATTGGATGAAAACGTCCTAACTCCCAATACAACTATCAACTTTATTTATTAGTCGACAAATAATATATATTTGTATTAAAACAATGATATTTCTAACGGAGTTCGGCAAGTAAACATGGATATGAAATTGGAGCTGCAACAATTATTCGATTAATCGAACAATAATCGATTATTAAATTAATCGTCAACTATTTATTTATTTATTTTTAAATATTTTTTTATATATTTATATATTATATCACTACAATGTTCACGCGCTTGGTGATTAATATATACGCCGAATCGATGGGATTAAAACGTCCTAACTCCCATTTCATCAACTTTATTTAATAGTCGAAAAATAATATAATTTTTTATAAAAACAATGATATTTCTAACGGAGTTCGGCAGGTAAACATTCATATGAGATACCGGGGAACTTTAAAGAATAAAAGACAGTAAGAGATATTAGGTAAATGTAATTTAAACTGACCTGGTAGAGTAAAAGATCTGTTGAACATCTGATAGATGAGAACTTTGATTCCGCAGTAATAGAGCCTGAGAAGAGGCACCAGCACCGACAGCAGCCACATCCTCTGTGTCCCAGCAAACAGCTTCCGACTCCCTGTGCTGCACGTTAATGAGTCCGGCTCAGAGCCGGCGTGGGTTTTATCCGTCTGTGGTTCCGCCCCGAGGAAAAACGCGTCACATGATGCCAAAATGTGCAGCAGATTAACTGTTACACACTGTAACACACACACACACACACACACACACACACACACAAACACAAAGCTTTACTCCGAATCCGTCCACACGTCATGAATGCATTGCATTGTGTTGTAGGCTGAGTTCAGATGTAGAGCTGTGGATGTCCTCTGGTAAATCCATCTAAAACTAACTAAAATTAACACACTTTTAATTAGTCTAGCAAAATTACTGTGGAAAAATGTAAAACATTATAATGATATGCTGGCTCGTGAAATAAATTAATCAAATCTATTCATAATTCCTTATTTTTGACTTTGTGGAATAAAAATGATATGAGATTTCCAAGAAAGAAAGAAAGAAAGAAAGAATGAAAGAAAAAGAAAGAAAGAAAGAAAGAAAGAAAGAATGACAGAAAGAAAGACAGACAAACAGAAAGAGTGAAAGAAAGAAAGAAAGAATACATGAAAGAAAGAAAGAAAGAAAGAAAGAAAGAAAGAAAGAGTAATTATCCCCGAACATTATAGTCTTAATCTTGCTAAATTCTGAATAAATTATATTTATTTTTTATTTCAATGGTCTTTTTATTGATGACAAAGCATGTATAACACAATCACTGTACAGGAAGAACATTTTTAAATTTATGTACAACAAGTGCCCAAACATCCGAACATAGTTTACATATACAGCCACTGACAAGAAATTGTAAATGGACAGAGTAAAAAACAAAACAAAAAACAAAAAAAAAATATATATATACATTTTAAAATAAGATTAACAACAAAAAGGATGAAATATATGGAAGAAAGAAAAACATGGAAGAAAATAAATAAATACTTAGAAATTATTGTTGAGGGTTTCTCATAAAATACCAAGAAGGGGCATCATATTTTGTAGAATTTGTTCTCCGATCCCCAAAAAGTGTATCTAATCTTCTCTAGATTCATGCAGTATTTCATGTCTCTGAGCCAATGTGAATAAATTCTATTTCAAAGATCAATACCGACCTTTAACGACTGCCTCGAGTAATAATAAATAAATTAATAAATAATTTCAGTGGAATTACTACGCCTTATGAGTGAGAAAATGGATCAAAGAGCACCTCAATGTTATTTTTAGTTTTCTTTATTATCAGACATCAGAATACACTGCCTAGGTACAGCAGTAGAACACTGCTGAGATCTTAAGGGCTGCTGAAAAAAAGATGGTCCCGTCTCCAATAAAGCCCTGAGTTCTCTGAGCCTCTCTGTATCCAGGTGTGGTATTTAACCTTTCTGTTAGGGGTGCACAATTAAACAAATTTTAATCGTGATCATGATTTTGGCTGCCACGATTAAATTAACCTGATCGTCGGCGATATTTCCATTTTTAAATGCGGCTCTCCTGCATATCTAATCAAGCACTTTCTACAGCAGTAGTCCACCAACCACAAGGGGGCGGGGCCGTTTTTCTCCCCTGAAAAAAGCTTGGTTGCTGATTGGATAGTAGACGTAGTACTCAACGCCACAACAACACGCAACATTTGTAAAAGCCGGCTTTGTCAGACCCCCTTAGCAACTATTTTTCAAAAAAGTGACTGGCGACAAATCCAGCGACTTTTTGTGGTGTTATTGGAGACTTTTGGAGACTTGTTCTTACTCTTCTTAACAAGCCACTGGGGCCTGCAGCTCTTCTTAACGAGCCGCAGGGCCAGCTGCTAGAGAGGGGCGGATGAAGCCTTGTGAAGCTTTTGAGGTTTCTTCCTGATTGTATCGAAAAAAGATTGGAAGCTTCAAAGCCTCAAAGACAAACAGACCCTACTCGTGACACCTAGTGGTCAGCTGCAGTTATAGCAGCCACAAACTTCATGATGATTCACATCTTATTGACTCCAGTTCCAACACAAAAGCAACATAATCAATCTTAAGCAGCTGTGTCTTCTTTCTAATAATCATTGTCCTCACATGACAGTGTTACAACACTTTGAAATATCAATTTACTAATAACATGTTTAAATGTGTTGTAACAAATAATATAAAAATTAAACAATGTAGAAGTACTTTTGTTTGAATGATTCTGAAGAACTTCCTTGTGCCACAATATGAAAAAAGTAAATATTGTGCTTCTGCTACAGTGTGAAAATTAAGTACTTTGAGTTGAAGCGGCACACTCCTCCTGCAGCAGTCTCTCCCAGCTGCAGAGCCAGAGGGGATGTTAACCCCTTAGCGTCCAGTCTGCAAATTGCTAACAGGCTAACAGTTAGCTCTGTAGCGGTACAGTGTGTATGTGCTGCTGCTGCAGGAGGTGTTCACTTAGCGATCTTTGTTTGTTTACAACGAGCACCGGACACTCTGTGCACAGTTAGCGATGCTGGTTTGTTTACGATCAGCACCGGACACTTTGTGTACAGTTAGCACACACTAAAAACCTGTTCCTGTTGTTTGTTTAAAAGTAGTGCAATAAAAATACAGATGTTTTCCCTAACATGATAAATAATTGTGATTACAAAATTGATCAAAGTAATCGTGATTATTATTTTGGCCATAATCGTGCAGCCCTACTTTCTGTAAACCAGATGTTGACGGCCCACAGCTCAACGTATGGGCTGCTAGGTCTACTTTTAACCTTAAAAGGATACAACTCATACTGTTTATGCTCCCAAATGTCTCTAATATCTGACAAATCACAAAGCCATATAGCAAGTTATTACCTTACAAGGAGACTCTGGATTGAAGCTGAAATTTATAGCAAAAGAGACTTAGATTAAAAGTAACAATAAAATATACCACTTATAACATAAAATATACTACACCATAAAGGAACCGCCTTCAAAATAGCCCTCACTGTAAAACTTATTTTGTTTCAATTTATAGTATAGCATAATAATTATATAATAGTTCAGCCTCTTGCATTCACACTATTATTTATTCAGAAATTTTGGGGAAGAACAGAGTGTTGTTTGAGAGGCTGGTCCAGAAGACATTTCCACGAATAAACCCTTTTTCCTGTGGTCACAGTGGGATACTTTCATGCACTCAGGGTACATTTATTGGACCATATCTATGACTAATAAGTTAGAAATTTCATGACCACCATTTGGAATATGACCCAAATGTATTAACTCCTCGGCGTTCAAATGTGAAGATACATGAAAGAAAACTTTCAGCTTTTTGATTCCAATGCAGATGGTGACAGCCTTTTTCTACCTTTTAATGCTCCCTTGCAAAGTGCAAACAGGCACGTTTATGGCATGAGAGGAGACGTGGTCTTTGAAGATATTTTTTGTTCTTTAAGCCCTTCTGTTGCAGATGCCGTCTTATGGTTATTGAGCTACAGTCAGCATCAGTAAGGACCTTAATCTGGGTCGAGGATCGGCCTGTGTCTTCATGGATAACCGTGATCAGCTCAGGTGTAGTTTTTTTTCGTCTGCCGTTTGACTTTTTTGTCGCATAACCCTCAGGATCCTATAAGAAATTTAAAACGACCGTCTTACTGTGTCCGACCTCAGCAGAGATGGCGCGTTGCGACCGCCCCCCCTCGTGCCTCCATGGTTGAAAAAGCGCGCTAAAGTGCCCTCTAGAGTGGTGAAAACGAGAGGAAGAGCCTTATTGGCTGCCCTTTACACGTGCAAAAAATGATTGGGTGCCCTCTAGGGTGCCACTTCATATAATAAATAATGATGATGTGCCCTTTAGTGCAAAAAAACTTGATAATGTGCCTTAATGAGTGCCCTTCTAGTGCCCTTCTGCTCTTCTAGTACCCTTCTAGTGCCCTTCTGCTCTTCTAGTGCCCTCCTAGTGCCCTTCTGCTCTTCTTGTGCCCTTCTGCCCCTCTAGTGCCCTTCCGCTCTTCTAGTGCCCCTCTAGTGCCCCTCTAGTGTCCTTCTGCCCTTCTAGTGCCCTTCTGCTCTTCTAGTGCCCCTCTAGTGTCCTTCTGCCCTTCTAGTGCCCTTCTGCTCTTCTTGTGCCCTTCTAGTGCCCTTCTGCTCTTCTAGTGCCCTTCTGCCCTTCTAGTGCCCTTCTGCTCTTCTTGTGCCCTTCTGCCCTTCTAGTGCCCTTCTGCCCTTCTAGTGCCCTTCCGCTCTTCTCGTGCCCTTCTTGTGCCCTTCTGCTCTTCTAGTGCTCTTCTAGTGCTCTTCTAGTGCCCTTCTGCTCTTCTAGTGCCCTTCTAGTGCCCTTCTGCTCTTCTAGTGCCCTTCTGCTCTTCTAATGCCCTTGTAGTGCCCTTCTGCTCTTCTAGTGCTCTTCTAGTGCTCTTCTAGTGCCCTTCTGCTCTTCTAGTGCCCTTCTGCTCTTCTAGTGCCCTATTGCTCTTCTAGTGCCCTTCTAGTGCCCTTCTGCTCTTCTAGTGCCCTTTTAGTGTCCTTCTGCTCTTCTAGTGCCCTATTGCTCTTCTAGGGCCCTTCTAGTGCCCTCCAGGTGCCATGGTGCCTCTCTTTGGTAGCCAATGAACGGGGAATGTGAAAGAGGCGTTGCTTTCATGTGGCGTTGATATGACGAACAGCTACATCAAGTGGTGCTAAAATCCGCAACGGATAACGAAGCAAAAAGCGGATTAAAAGTCTGCCTGCACCCGTGGTAGAAAAGCTATAATAACATATAATAATATGGTATCACCCAACTGTGAAAAATGTTATGTGAAGTTTTTGCTCTCATTTAGCTCTCAGAGTGTACAAGATTGATGCATTTTACTTAAAAATGTACAAATTTTCTCCCAGGGGGCCATGCCCCCGGACCCCCCTAGATGGTTCGGTTCGATGGTTTTAATTGTCAGTACCATATCATTAATTACTTTGATCTGGATCTCTTTTTAACTTAATGCTAATTGTAATCAAGGATGACGACTATTTCATCATACATGATGCATCATAGCTTTTTGTGTGCTGGTGGGGCTCCATGCTGAGCAGAATGTGCCCTTTTTATTTTTTGCCCCTGCCCACAGTCTGAGTCCACCACTGTGAATCTCTGATAGAAAATAATGTGAAAGCCAGATTTTTGCACAGATTTGGACTTTTTAAGGCTATGGTCTTAAACTGTTGATCAGCTGATGAACAGCCTGTTTGAATTTAAATGCAGTTTTCAATAAATTGCATGATCTATTTTTTTGTCTCTTGCTCCTGTTTATTTTTTTTGCATTTCAAAGCTCTACTTACAACCTGGTTATGTTCCACCAACGCCAAATGTGAATACTTCAAATTTTCCCCCCAGTCCCCCTGATACTGTTATTTCTTCAGAAATTTTATTTTGGGGAAGAACACAGTGTTGTTGTTTGAGAGGTTGCACCAGAAGACATTTCCACTAGTTAACCCTTTTTCCTGTTGTCACAGTGGGATACTTTTATGCACTCAGGATACATTTATTGGACCATATCTACGACTAATAAGTTTTACATTTCATGACCACCATTTGGAATATGACCCAAATGTATTAACTCCTCCAGGGAGTTCATATGTGAAGATACATGAAAGAAAACTTTCAGCTTTTTGATTCCAATGCAGATGGTGATCCAGATTAAGAATCCCCTCAGGACAGCAAGTCAAGTTTGGGTCACATGATATCCAACAGAGTAGGTCAGGGGTGGGAAAAAAAGACGGGATGAAAACTAAAAGACTAAAAGATAACAGGACAGGATAAAAACTAAAAGACAACAGGACAGGATAAAAACTAAAAGACTAAAAGATAACAGGACAGGTTAAAAACTAAAAGACAACAAGACAGGATAAAAACTAAAAGACTAAAGACTACAGGACAGGATAAAAACTAAAAGACTAAAGACTACAGGACAGGATAAAAACTAAAAGACTAAAGACTACAGGACAGGATAAAAACTAAAAGACTAAAAGACAACAGGACAGGATAACAACTAAAAGACTAAAAGACAACAGGACAGGATAAAAACTAAAAGACTAAAAGACAACAGGACAGGATAACAACTAAAAGACTAAAAGACAACAGGACAGGAAAAAAACTAAAAGACTAAAGACTACAGGACAGAATAAAAACTAAAAGTCTAAAAGACAACAGGTTCAGATAAAAACTATAAACAAATACAAACGTTATGATGAACAATTAAATAAATAAATAGATAAATAAGTAGGTGAATAAATAAATAAACAAATAGTAAAGTAATCAGTTAAAAGCTAGAAACAGTCTCTGCGGTCCTGATGCCCTCTGGCAGGCTGTTCCATAGGCGCGGGCAATAACAGTGTTGTTGTTTGAGAGGTTGCACCAGAAGACATTTCCACAGATAAACCTTTTCCCTGTTGTCACAGTGGGATACTTTTATGCACTCAAGGAACATTTATTGGACCATATCTACGACTAATACGTTTGATTTTGATGAATTTTATATATAGATATATAAAGCCGTGGGATGGCCTGTACATTCCTGAATAATAGCTGATAATTAATAAGCTTGAAAAATGACCACAGGGAGGCTCCTTGTTAAACATTTCTTAATGTTTCAAGTGAGGGAGAAACCACTAATTATTCTGTTTTCATCAGGTGAATTAAGGCTACATTTTCACAACAGAGCTTTGGTAAGAGCCTGTCAGACTGCCACACCCGGCCAGGTGTATAAAGGCTGGAGAGAGGGCTGCTGCTGCACACGACTCACCTCTGATTTGGTGTGGAGAAGAAACCTGCAGTCAGAATGGAGTTTGCTCTGAGGATCGCTGTCCTTCTCCTTGTGGTTACTGGAACAGCAAGTGGTAAGATATACTCATCCTTTTATTCATTTCAGCTGTTATATTGGTTGGTAGTTGCATGGTCCTGGTGATGTCTTAACCCTTTGATGCACAACATGAGTCTAAAGCAGGGCTCTCAAACTCTAATTACCTGGGGGCTGTTGGAGGAAGTAACAAAATGACCAAAAAAGACACACAATTACTAAAAAAAGACACAAAATGACAGAAAAAAACTAAATTACTTTAAAAAGACACAACATTACTAAAAAAAAAGACACAAAATGACCAAAAAAGACACAACAATAGGCTACTAAAAAAAAGACACAAAATGACCAAAAAAGACACAACATTACTAAAAAAAAGACACAAAATGACCAAAAAAGACACAACATTACTAAAAAAAAGACACAAAATTACAAAAAAAGACACAAAATGACTGAAAAAACACTAAATTACTTTTTTTTAAAGACACAAAATGACCAAAAAATACACAGAATTACCAAAAAAGACACAAAATGACCCAAAAAAGACACAAAATGACCAAAAAGGACACAAAATGACAGAAAAAACTAAATTACTTAAAGAAGAAACAAAATGACCAAAAAAAGACACAGAATGACCAAAAAAGACACAAAATTATTTTAAAAAGACACAAAATTATTAAAATAAAAGACACAAAATTATTTAAAAATGTAATTAAAGGGACCTTCCACACGCAACACAGTAAAGTGCCATTCATATAAAACTCACATTAAACTTTCATATCAAGGTGGGGGCCACAAAATATCGTCACGATTGAGACCCCTGGTCTAAAGTGACCTGACTGAGTTTTTATATTCTATATCTGTGCAATAAATTAATTTCATCATTCAGTATTCCAGGTTTTCCTAAATCAACAAATTTTATGTTTTCATTTCTTACTTTTTGAATAAAAACCCTTTTTGTATCACTACGCTTCTAATAAACAACATGGGTCAAAAATCTCATTATGGGATATTGTGTGTGTAATTTTAAGGAAAAATGAATTTAAGGATTTTTGGAATAAGGCTGTAACATAACAACATGTGGAAAAAGTGAAGTGCTGTGAATCTCTTCCAGATACACTGTATGTGTGACAAAATGATACATACACATGTTAAATATATTAAATATATGAGTGTTTGGCCTCTCTTACTGCTAAAGTAACTATTTGAAACACATTACTATTATTATAGTATTAGGTCATTTAATTTTAAATCAAATTTGGATGAAACAAACGTTCATGTGACAAATATTCACTGAAAATCTGACAGAATTTGCGCACTGTTTACACAGAGCAGAGAGGAGAGGACAATAATAATATTATTTGAAAAATAATAATTTATCTGAAAAAATAACTTATTTTATGATGTTTGCCATAATAACTGTGTTATACTGCACACAGACATTAGACATTATTTAGAAGTGCAGATATACAGGTATTATAGATTTTTATATATTGCATTGAAATACAAGACCACAATGAATAAAATGCAAATAGTGTGTTTTAATCTCAGGACTCTTTCAACTCAAACACAGAAAGAAATATTGAACATTTTACTCCACTACAATTATTTGATAACCTTAGTCACTTACAATTAATATTTCATATTAAGAAATTAATTAGTATCTGTTTTGATAATAATTTAAGTCTCTCAAATTGCTGTTTTTCCTTAAATGATTTTAATCGTTTTGATTGATTCGATTTTTCTGCATTACTTTGAATACTATAAGCACATTTAACAATATTTTATTCAGTGCAGGACTTTGGCTTATTTTTTTTACAGTGTGATATTAGTACTATTAAAACTGTTCACATTTACTCACTTATGGCTCTTCATTTTACCACTTATACCTTTTATAATTCAGCCAAATTTAGCGCGGTTTTGACTTGTGATTTGTATTTAAACACATAAATCACTTAAATTTCAATAAATTGCTGTAGCCAATTGCATTTACAGTTGTAAAATCCCTTGTCACTCTCTAACTGGCTTGAAGAAGCACTCTGCTACACAAAGCAGATAGAAAATGCCTATAAAAACCCAGACAGAAATTAAAAAACGACAGCTATTGACATTTAAAAAAACAAAAAACCTTAGTAGTGATAAGACAGAGTTTAGTGAAAACAATCGCAGCAAACACGGCAAAGTCCTGTCCAGCTATGACCCATGTTTCCAATAACTTTAAGCACTTAACAGGTGTAGGTACAGTATTATTCCACCATAGTTACCTCAGAAAAACAAAGCCAAAGCTGGCAAAATGTTGCATAATGTGTCTAATTATCAGGGTAGTGGCTCTTGTTGTTTGAGGACGGGCATTATTGGCTTTAATTTCACAACATGGCCCTCTGCAGCTCTCATCCAGCATTTCATAAACAGTTTCACAACATCTTGGTTGGAGGTGTTGACACACAGACTTTTCTGTGGGGAACCACCTCCAAGTGACTCAAAGCTGCTTCATAGAGACCAACAAATAAACATCATGCCTCCCTAACACACCCTAATATTTGCTGTGGTGTATGAGTTAAAGATACACACCATGATTTTTCTCAACAGCAAACCACAAATCCGATCTTAGCTCCTGCTACCGTTTCACAACATCATCACGCTTCATTTTGGCTGTTGGTACTGCAGGGAGTGGATCTTTAAATACTAAATAACCTTGTGTTTCGCAACAAGGTTATAATAGTTTTGGTTTGATTTTTCATTAGTTCTAGTTTGAATTTCGTTGTGATTTTTTGTTTTCAAATTCAGTTAGTTTAAATGAGTTTTTAGAGTGAGTTTGCTAGTTTTTATTAGTTTTTATTTTCAGGAAAATGCTTAGTTTTAGTTGAGTTTTTATTAGTTTTAGTGTTAGTTTTTTGTAATGGGGTATTTGTTGGGTGCCAGATTCAATAAGGTCATAATAAATATTGCCTTTATTTCCTTTGTATTATCCATCTCAGCCCCAATAAGTTTATTAAGTCATAAAACCATGAAATAGATTTCATATCAACCAATTTGACAATTCTGGACATTTTCACTATAATTTTTGTTAGTTTTAGTTAGTTTTGTAACAACACAATACAGTTTCAGTTAGTTATACTTTTTTTTATTTTTTTAAAACTCTTGTTTTTATTTTTTTTTCAGTTAACGAAAATGTTTTTTCAATTCTGGTTTTCATTATTTTGTTATTTTTCTTTAACTATAATAACCTTGTTTCGTAACGACTTCTCATGTTTTTCTCAAACAGAATTCAGCTTCTTTGATCGTTTTCGCCAACAAAGTGAGTAGCTTCTTTTCTCTAGTTCATAAATAACTTTAATATTTGATTAGGGTGGAATTTATGATTCAAATTCGATCCGATGAGTCGAGTTCTCCTTCGGCCCATTAGTTACTTTAATGGTTCTGCTACAAAGTTCAATTAAAGGTAATAAGATGGTATAATTTTTTGACTTTTGACCTTTATTCAAGTCTAATTTAATTCTATTTCTGCATCTTAATGTTACAGCCCCAAAACCTGCTAAACCCGCTGGAGGAGGTAAATTACTACTATATATTATATTATACCATATATATAAATATAACATTTTTTTCATTTTTTTTTCAACCTTACGGTATTTAATATTTTTTCTTCTGCATTTCTTTTAGATTCCAATGGGTTCAATCTTGCAGATGCTATGGCTCCAGGTAATTAAACTGACAAATCTTTGATTATTACAGTGGATATCAATAATAGTCACCAACTAGTGCTTAGTATTAATGTTAATTGATTCAGTTTTTGGTTCAGGTAATGAAATCCCCACACTGGTACCTTTACATAAGGAGAAAACATGATAAACTGTGCAGAAAATTTGATGCAGTGCCCTCTTGGGGGGCCTTTAACTGGAGAAAACGTGACAAAGTGCAACCAAAAGTGCCCTTCTAGTAGAAATAATGTGATGAAGATTCCTCTAAGGTGTCATTAAATGGAGAAAACATGATAAAGTGCCTGCTATGGTTCCTGTAAATGGAGAAAACATGTAAATGAATGGACTTAAATGTTTTTGCAGCCAAACTTAGCACCCCCTGCTGGAATTTTCGGTAATCATACGATTCTTTATCTTCTATTTTCTTCTAAATGGGCCCATTATTTGAACTATTAACATCAAATTGTCTTGAAGAAGATTTTTTACTAGTGATTGAGACCATAGTGTTGTCCTTAACAAAATTCTGAGGTAATAAATCAAGTGAGAAGTTTTCTCATTTTGCACTGAAATTAATGGATAGAAATGTTTTTGCAGTCAAAGTTAGCGCCCCCTGCTGGAATTTTTGGTAGAATGCAGCTTAAGGCACTTCCTGATCTACACATGTACTAGTTGCAAAAAAACAACATTGCAACAGTCAAAAAACAAGATGGCGACAGCAAAAATGCTGAACTCAAGGCTTGCTTTTCACGCCGCGGCCCAAATCATACGATTCTTTATCTTCTATTTTCTTCTAAATGGGGCCATTATTTGAACTATTAACATCAAAATGTCTTGAAGATTTTTTTACTAGAGATTGAGACCATAGTGTTGTCCTTAAAAAAATTCTGAGGTTATAAATCAAGTGAGAAGTTTTTAAATTTTGCATTGAAATGAATGGACATAAATGTTTTTGCAGCCAAACTTAGCACCCCCTGCTGGAATTTTTGGTAGAATGCAGCTTAAGGCACTTCCTGGTTAGCCTCCCTGCTCAGACCCGGAGGTTACCGCCTGGAATGAACAGTCATATTGACATATGTTTTCTGTCTGTCTATAGATACCAAGCCTGGCAAAGGAAGTAAGGACACAAAACTTGCACTTACTCATTTCTGACCACTTTTGACCACAGATATACTAATGTTTTGTGTCTGTCTTTAATATTCTTCCCTCCAGACGACCCTGGATTCAATCTGGAACATGCCCTTGCTCCAGGTACAGTTATAAGTCCAAATAAGTCTTCAGCACCACCATGTGGTTATTTAGCACATAATGTTTCGCCTGGTGATGTAGAATAACATTTTTCTTATCCTGGGTTTCTGTTTATTATAAAAATAAGCCGAAAAAACTCCACTTTTATTTTTATTTTCTAAAAACTTTTTCTATTTTATTTTATTTCAATTGTATTATATTTATATTTGACAGTGTTTAGCTCCATGTCTCTTGTCATTACAGGTTCTGTTTTCACTGTAGTTTATAATTATTACTTTTAATTTAAATTAAATTAAATTAAATTAAATTAAATTAAATTAAATTAAATTAAATTAAATTTTTAATTTACATTTAATTTAATTAATTTGGAATTTACAATATTTGGCTCCATTTCTCTTTCATTCTTGCTGGTTCTGTTATCACTGTAGTTTACAATTATTATTATTTTAATTCAGCCATGTGATGTTGGTTTATTTAATTTAATTTAATTTAATTTAATTTAATTTAATTTAATTTAATTTAATTTAATTTAATTTAATTTAATTTAATTTAATTCAATTTAATTTAATTTTAATTTACAATATTTGACTCCATTTCTCTTCTCATTACAGGTTCTGTTTTCACTGTAGTTTATAATTATTATTATTTAAATTCAGCCATGTGATGTTGGTTTATTTTATTATAATTAAATTAATTTAAATGTACTTTAATTTAATTTAATTTAATTTAATTTAATTTAATTTAATTTTTAATTTACAATATTTGGTTCCATACCCTTCTATTCTTGCTGGTTCAGTTATCACTGTAGTTTACAAAAAAAAAAAAAAAATACAGAAAAAAAGCATTAAAAATATATATTTTTTAAAGCAGGTAAATGTCAAAGGTCAAATTCAGTCTAACATGACATATCTATCCCAAACTTGTCCATCTATCTATTATTATTTGGGTGCAGATTGAAATGCAAAAATAATTTCCAATGTTTTTGAGTCTTTTATTGCAGACTCCTTTTCTTCCATATTACAGAGTTTCAAAGATGTTTGTGTTTCTGATGTAAAATATGTTTTTCTAGCCTCTCCCCAAGATTCTCAGAGTCGCCTGGACCAAAAGATGGACACAGTGATCGACATGCTCCGCCAGCTGAAGGAGGAGAAGTGCAAGCTGCCTTCTGCCCAGAGCAGGTTCCTCAGATTATGAGTCCTGGACATCATTTATCCTGATCATAACATCCCATATATGCTATTAATAATCCCATCTTCTTGTTATATCAATAAAGATGATGAATGGTGAACGTTTGTGTACATTCATTTGTATTAAGCCTATTATAATCATATATACACTACTGGTCAAAAGTTTTAGAACACACCAACTTTTCCAGAATTTAATTGAAAATGATGCAGTTTAATGTCTCAGTGTACTCTGAAATGAATGCACATTTGCAACATTTAAAATTCTTTATTGAGCATGATAGTGTTTTGAAAGTAAAAAAAAGATTCAAAATCACATTTTATGTTGGACTAAAGGACTAAAAAAAGACACAAAATGACCAAAAAAAAGACACAAAAAGACACAAAATGACTTAAAAAAGACACAAAAGACACAAAATGACTTACAAAGACATGAAAAGAATTCAAAAATGGACAAAATAGCCCAAGACTCCATAGAGTTAAGTAGTTAACCCATTTCTTGTTCCCTGAAAAAGGCCTACTTGTATAATTCTGAAATGTACATTATTTTTCAGTTTTGGTTAAGCTTACCTTTTTTTATTTACCTCTGGCAGTTCACCACTTACCTTTGTACCCTTTCAAGCTGTTCATTTGACTTGAACTGCTTGAATTTCAATAAAGAATTGAAAAATTGTGGTGTTCTAAAACTTTTGACCGGTAGTGTATATATATATATATATATATATATATATATATATATATATATATACACAGTACAGGCCAAAAGTTTGGACACACACCTTCTCATTCAATGTGTTTTCTTTATTTTCATGACTATTTACATTGTAGATTCTCACTGAAGGCATCAAAACTATGAATGAACACATATGGAATTATGTACTTAACAAAAAAAGTGTGAAATAACTGAAAACATGTCTTGTATTTTAGATTCCTCAAAGTAGCCACCCTTTGCTTACTAGAATATAAGACATGTTTTCAGTTATTTCACACTTTTTTGTTAAGTACATAATTCCACATGTGTTCATTAATAGTTTTGATGAATCTACAATGTAAATAATCATGAAAATAAAGGAAACACATTGAATGAGAAGGTGTGTCCAAACTTTTGGCCTGTACTATATATATATATATGGAAATCAATCAAATGGAGCAATTGTCTGATTATTTTTAATTATTTCACCTACTCTATTTGAATGTTTATGCTTTCTGGGCTTCCTAAACAGAATTACATAAATTGGATGTCATAGGATCAAGGTTATTATAGTTAACGAAAACTAATGAAATAACAAAAACTAGAATTGAAAAAACATTTTTGTTAACTGAAATGAAAAAATAAAAACAAGAGTTTTTAAAGCAACGATAACTAACTGAAACTGTATTTTGTGGTTACAAAACAAACTAAAACCAACTAAAATTATAGTGAAAATGTTCTTCGTTTTCGTCTTTGACAACTTTCTTCATAAAGTAAACCTTTTTGTTTGATATGAAATATATTTTATCTATCTGGTTTTATGACTTAATAAACTTATTGGGGCTGAGATGGATGAGACAAAGGAAATAAAGGAAACATTTATTGTGACTTTTTTGAATCTTGCACCCAACAAATACCCTATTACAAAACAACTAAAACTAACACCAAAACTAATTAAAACTAAACTAAAACGAAGCATTTTCCGAAAAATAAAAACTAATTAAAACTAGCAAACTCACTCTAAAAAAAGACACAAAATGACAAAAAAGACACAAAATGACTGAAAAAACACTACATTTCTAATTTATTGTGACTTTTTTTAATCTGGCACCCAACAAATGCCCCATTACAAAAAACTAAAACTAATAAAAAACTAAACTAAAACTAAGCATTTTCAAAATAATTAAAACTAATTAAAAGTAGCAAACTCACTCTAAAAACAAATTAAAACTAAACTAAACTAAAACTAATGAAAAATCCAAAACTATTATAACCTTGGGTGCTCTCCATAGGCCTTAGCTGTGCCTTATTTATTTACAAAATTGCAACTTTCCCCGCCTTTTTTTCTTATATTTGTCCTCACTGCCTACCACACAGTTACACCGTTTTGCTTCATAAAAAAATGACACAATATTAATTTTCTGTCTTTTTTTAATAATTGTGTGTCTTTTTTTTTTTAGCCATTTTGTTTCTTTTTTTAAATAATTTAGTTTTTTCTGTCTTTTTTTTGTCATTTTGTGTCTTTTTTGGCAATTTTGTGTCTTTTTTGGTAGTTCTATATATTTTTTGTATTTTTGTGTCTTTTTTTTTGGTCATTTTGTCTCTTTTTTGTGATTTTGTGTCTTTTTTGGTAATTCTGTGTATTTTTTGTTATTTTGTGTCTTTTTTTTGTGTTCTTTTTTATTTTTGTGTTTTTTTAAAAGTAATTTAGTGTTTTTTTCAGTCATTTTGTGTCTTTTT